>NC_051157.2:124536669-124564169 GCF_013339745.2 Dermacentor silvarum
GTTTCCGCCTTGGTTAACGTACGACTCGCGTATGAGACGAAGTATTCTGTGTGGCCAGGTTGACGTTGTGCCAACACAGCACCAAGGCCTACACCACTTGCGTCAGTATGAAGTTCGGTTGGCGCTTGAGGGTCAAAATGGCGAAGAATGGGTGGCGTCGTGAGAAGACGGCGCAAGGTTGTGAAGGCGTCGTCACACTCTGGAGACCATGATGAGAGATCTCTAGAGCCACCAAGGAGCTGCGTGAGAGGTGATATAATTGACGCAATGTTTCGAACGAATCGCCGAAAGTAAGAGCAGAGGCCGATGAAACTGCGTAGCTCTTTGATAGTGGTAGGTTTTTGGAACGCAGTAACAGCACGCAGCTTCTCGGGATCCGGGCGAACGCCCTCCTTTGACACGACATGGCCTAAAATCGTGAGCTGACGAACAGCAAATCGACATTTCTTCAGGTTAAGTTGCAACCCGGCGTTGGTCAAGCAAGTGAGTACGTGCTGGAGGCGGAGCAGGTGCGTTGCGAAATCAGGGGCGAACACCACAATGTCGTCAAGATAGCAAAGACAGATTTTCCATTTGAGGCCACGCAGAACATTATCCATCATTCTTTCGAACGTAGCAGGTGCGTTGCAAAGTCCGAAAGGCATGACGGTGAATTCATACAAGCCGTCTGGTGTAACGAAGGCAGTTTTCGGGCGATCGGCCTCTGCCATCGGAACCTGCCAGTAGCCTGACCGCAAATCCAGCGAGGAAAAGCACTCGGCTCCCTGCAAACAGTCCATAGCATCATCGATGCGTGGTAATGGGTAGACGTCCTTCAGTGTGATTTTGTTCAACCGTCGAAAATAAACACAGAAGTGGATGGAACCGTCTTTCTTCGTGACGAGTACCACGGGAGAGGCCCATGGGCTCTGTGAAGGTTGAATGACGCCCCGACGAAGCATGTCATCGACCTGTTCTGCAATGACGCGACGTTCCGTAGCAGACACGCGATATGGTCTTTGTCGCAGCGGTGAGTGAGAGCCAGTGTCGATGTGATGCTCGACTGTCGATGCACGGCCAAGAGATGTTTGCGCAACGTCGAAAGAACGGTGGAAGTGCTGAAGGAGTGCGAGAAGTTGAGATCGCTGCGAATGTGTCAGATCGTCGGCGATGAATGGGCTGAACACATCTGTCCATGCTGAGTCGGCTACGGAGAGGGCACTCAGTTCATGAACGGCAGTAGAAGGCATTTCGTCGAGGACGGAGACAATTCGGGTTGAATCAACCGACTCGACGTAACCAAGGCATTCGCGGCGTAGCAGTGATAGCGGCGACGAAAGATGATTGTAAATGGGCATCGTGCTGACACCGGCAGCGAGGTCAAGAGCTGCAAAGGGCAAAGGAAGCGCTTTTCGGGTAACAAAGTGATGAGAGGGCATGAACAAAACCGTCCCGTCGGATATAGCACTACACGAGACCGGTACGAATGCTGAAGAGCACGGGGGAATACAGGTGTCTTCTTGCACGAGAAGTTTAGCGGCAGGATGAGCATTGACCGAGGCCAGGTCACCAAGGTGGGAAAGTTCAATCTGAGCCCGAGTGCAATTTATGATGGCATTGTGGCGTGAGAGAAAATCACATCCCAGAATAACGGCGTCGGAGCACGATGAAATAACTCTGAACTCAATCGTGTATAAAACGTCCTGTATGGTTACACGGGCTGTACAAGCAGCGGTAGGGCGAATGGGTTGAGCACTTGCCGTTCGAAGCAACAATCCAGACAGAGACGTCGTCACTTTACCAAGCAAGCGGCAAAACCTGGCATCCATAACTGAAATAGCGGCACCGGTATCGACGAGGGCGACTGTAGCGACATCTTCGACAAACACATCAATGACATTGGCAGGTAAAGGAGGAGGACTTCGGCATGTCGACACTTGCGCAGTTCTTGCCTCAGGAACTGCGTCGTCTAGTTTACCTCTTCGTTAGAGACGGGTCGCTGACGCATAGGGGAAAGCGATCGGCGACGTGGGGAGGGTGACCGGAAGCGTTCGAAGCGAGGACGGCGATCAGTCTGGGAGCGAGGTGGTGATGGATCGAAGGGTCCGTAAGGCGCACTTGGATCGGGCGGCACATAGGACGCTCGTCGATCGTCATCGAACGCCTGCGATCGGCGGCGGCAGAACCTTGCGACGTGACCGAAATACCTGCATGCAAAGCATATAGGCCGATTGTCCGGCGTACGCCACGGGTTAGCGACGGCAGTGCTGGCCCAGGGAGCGGGAGGAGGAGGACGGTGCACAGGCTGCTGGAAACGTGGTACGGGCGCACTGCGAGGGGCCATTGCAGCAACCGCAGCATAAGTTAACGGTGTAGCCACGGCATCCGGCTGGTGAACCGCTGGCAGCGCTTTCGTGACCTCTTCATGGATCACATTACGGAGAGGAGACGGCAAAGTGCTGGCAGACTCCGGAGTGATGGACACCAGAGACAGCTGGCGTGCGACTTCTTCGCGGACGAAATCTTTGATTTGGGCTATCAGGGAGGCTTGTTCGGGGCCGGTGGTCAGGCTGCAGAGTGACGCCGCATTAGTTGTGGTATGTCGCCTTGTCAGAGCTCGCTGCTTTCGCAATTCATCATAGCTCTGGCACAAGCTGATAACGTCACCAACAGTGCGCGGGTCCTTGGCCAGAAGCATCTGGAACGCGTCATCATCGATCCCCTTCATGACGTGCTTAATCCTTTCCGCTTCCGTCATGGCAGCGTTCACGCGCCTGCACAAATCGAGGACGTCTTCTATATAGCTGGTAAACGTCTCACCCGTGTCCTGTGCGCGTGTACGCAAACGCTGCTCGGCTCGGAGTATCCTGACGGCGGGTCGGTCAAATACTTCGGTAATCGACGTCTTGAACGAAGACCACGTTTGGATATCCCTCTCATGATTCCTGAACCAGAGACTGGCGACGCCCGCAAGATAGAAGGATACGTAAGCCAGCTTGTCCGAGTCATTCCATTTGTTGTGGACGCTCACCCGTTTATAAGATGACTGCCACTCTTCAACGTCGTTGTCGTCGGTTCCGCTGAAGATGGGAGGTTCCCGCTGGCGAACGGTGCCATCGCAAGGGACGGGTGGCGATGGAAGAGTCTGCTGGTCGGCGTCCGGCATGGCAGAGGGTAGCGTCCGCGAACGAAGTTCCAGGATGGTAGAGTGGAACGTTACCCAGCACGGCTCCACCACTTATAAAGGGGATTTATTGGGGTTCGTAGCGACAGCGGGTCGTAAGATGTACCGAGCCCAGTCCTCTCGCTCGAGCTTCTGCTGCGCGCTTGATGCTGCCGATGCTGCTGACTCTGCGTCGACGTTCGCCATCTTCCTTACACAATAAATAGATGTGCTTTCACTGGAACTATATTCTGAGGGTCCAAATTCTGTGCTACGTAATACCCCTATCAGACGAGAAATTTAGTGGCGCTTTGAGCCCGTGCAGGGCTGGGATTGGTTCATCCGTTTTTACGATAGCTGGTATCAAGATCTCTGTTTCTTAAGGGTCCAAAAGATTAGTTAGCGCAAAGTTAGCGCATGTTGTCATATCTTCAGTGATGAAACGAGAACAGCTGTCAAGGCATATCTTAATGTTGTTTCTGCTTTGCGTATATTAAAGGTGCGTTTTTATTTAGATTACTCAGCTCAAGCATTTAGGTAAACACTGTGCAAAGAACTCATAGATATTATGACGTCAATGCCACTGTACAGGACTATATACTCTGAAGCCCGAGGACCAGACGTAGAAGCCTGATCGTAATGCCCGCACTCAAGTCCTTCAATTGCGGGCCAAGATATTACCAGTCATAACATGGTTGCAGGAAAAGGATTCCTTTGTCCATGGACGGCAAACTGCATTCTCTGCAAAAAGACCGACACAATAAAACATGTTATTTGAGTTCATGATTGGTTTGCGCTTAGTATAACACCGGCGGAAGAACTAAAGAATCAACATAAAGGCACAAAATGTGGACGTACGTGGCGCAATTTTTTATGTCCCTTTTGTTCCTAATGTTCCTTCTTTAGTTCTTCCACCAGTGTAATACTAAGCGTAACACAATCATGAATGTCCACCAACTAGCCCCAGTCATTGCTTTACCATATGTTATTACAGATTTTTGGGACCCAGTGTTTGAAAGGGATATACTACAAAGAATCCTAAAAAAAGATCTTCCGATCATGCCCTATGGACTTCGCTTTTACAGCAAAGCTACCTATGGCTAGGATCACGAAAAAATTCGCGTCCGTCGACAGAAAATCTAACCCAGGTGGGCCGATCCCGCGGCCGTGCAGGGCCAGGAGCTATGTCTCATACTCCCGTAAAGCAGAGGCGTGAAGCGAACATACAGCACAGCTTTCGCTTCAGTACGAAACGCACAAATAAAGAAAAGCCGTCAAACTACATGGTTGATGATGACGCGTGCGCACTTCCGCGCATTTAAAAACCGAAAACAAAGCAGTGGTTCACCCACTTCGTGTAAGCTTTCGTTTCAGTTCAAAGTGCACAAATAAAAAAAAGACATCAAACCACATGGTTCATGACGAGGCGGGGCACTTCTGAAAAGGACCGGAAACGAAGCAGCGGTTCACCTACTTCGTGGAAGAGTTTCGCCTCGGTTACTTAAACAATTTCAGTGAGCGAACTACCATACACGGGTCATGCATGGATTTAACTTGGGCCAAAATATTTCTCAAATAATAAAGTAAAACATCAGTGTATCTCATAGAGACCACAAATCAGTTACAGCAGTCAATTCAAAGTAATAAATAAAATAAAGGTTGTGTAAACTGCATTCCAACGTGTGTTCGTTTCATATATAACTTCCAAGACCAACGTGCGTAATGGGCGCACATCAGAGGATCGGTGTCTGGCAAGTTGCACTACATTAGGCAGCGTCACATATCTGCAACTTCACTGACCAACCACCTTTAGCGGTTGGTCGGTGGTTAGTGGTGATATTTAACCTGTCGGGGGAGGGGGGGGGGGGCTCCAAGAGATTGCGTATGGTCTCGCCATGGTGCTCAGATTTCACAATATATTGATGACGAGAATACAAGTGACCCCGCCCAATAGTAACTCAAGTAGCATGCGAGAAAAATTCATTGAAAGTGTGGCTACTTACGTGATATATACAGGGCACAGCCCGAACTAACATAGTGGATAAAGTTGCTGTTGACCTTGTTTCGTTTAAGTTTTAGAGCTGCCATATTAGGAATTTTACCTTGTATTGTATCTTGACAAATGTTTGTATTTGTTTTGTGATTTAAAATGCGGGAAATAAAAAAAAGATGCAGCAGATCCAATGTGGCCTGCTGGAATCTATACACAGCGATGCTTCCCGTAATGCATAAGGAGTGATGAAACACGTGTTAGTGTTTATTCAGTGTAAGTGAAAAGTGATACCTAACGCTTTATAAAGGTATTTATAGAGGAAATGCAATGTCTTGTAAACGAAACACATAATTGTTATATAACGGTTAATCACACGTGTTTCCTTGGGTATTTATATTATAAAGTGATACCTAACGCTTTATAAATGTATTTATAGAGGAAATGCAATGTCTTGTAAACGAAACACATAATTGTTATATAACGGTTAATCACACGTGGTTTCCTTGGGTTCCTTGGAAATTGCTCGACAGCAACGAAAATCTCGCCCTTATCCGGATACAAAGCTTCTCGGAAGCCTATGGGGATCTGCGGACTCTGGTGAGGACTCTCCTTTGCCTTGTCCTACTGATCGTGCTGGTTTAATAGACTCAAAACACGCACGGTTGGCGCTTAGGCCTAGTGCGGCCGCGCCGCCGCGCTCGCCCGACGAAGAAGTGTTTGTGCCAGATGTGAGCTCCTCATCTGTACCTTCCACTGGACTGCTGCGCGTGACAACATCCATGCCAACTATGCAGCAGCAGTGTACAACCGATAGCTCGAAGACACAAGATGCAACATCGAAGGACAGTCCACTTCGTGATGTGAATGTGAACCTATCCGCAATCGTGCCGACGGACACTGGTGACCCTATGGACGTGCAGCCCTCTGGCGGTTCGACGAATGCAGCCAAGCGAGGTCCCCCAGTCAACGTGCTTCAACAAGACGTCATCGCATCGGAGCAACCGGCAAAAAAAGGTAAGGGCCACCCCAGACAATTCCTCCACGCCCTCCCCTACGCCCGCTCCCTCTCAGTCTTACCCTACGCCCACCCCTTCTGAATCCTATCGAGTTCATATACGTCCCCTTTCATGCTACGACATAACTTCAGTCCAAAGGGTCATCGACAAATATGTCCAAAGGGTCATCGACCAATATCTTGAAACCACTGGATACAAAGGGTTCGCCGCATATAAATCTACCAACTCGATCACTGTGCACTTGGCATCTCTCAGTGATGTGCAGAAAATGTGCACTTTAACATCTATTCCACTGTCAGAAGATCAGCACCTACCTGTGCAGTGCTACTTTGCATCGGGCCCTAATATACAGAGGTGTGTTGTCTATGGCATTGACCCGGAAGACACCCCTGAGATAATATGTCGTGAATTGACGTCCACGACACACAGGGTGCTCGCAGCTAGGTTCATGGGCAAAAGCCGTACTTGCTTAGTGACGGTACAGGGCCCCCAATGTATTCCAGAACGGTTTTACTATTATGGTTGTATATTGCGACCTAAACCCTACCTCCCTCGGGCGATATTCTGCTACCGCTGCTTTCAACGTGGACACATGCAGGCTTTTTGCCCACAACGTACTATTGACCCAGAAAAGCTCACACCAGAAGGCCAACCACGATATCGATGTGGCTTATGCAAATCTGATGAGCACGATATGACAAGCACAAATTGTCCGACTAAACAGAAGGCCACAGCACGGATACGAAGGGCTGTACCAAAACGAGTATAGTAACAACTCACAATCGTTATGAGGTTCTTGCAGAAGAGCCAGAGATGCTCATGGCAGAAGAAGCAGAAGCCCCAGAAACACAACTGTATTCTTCTGCTCTTAAACGTGGCAAGCAGTCGCAGACAAAGAAACAGAAATTACCAGAACCTCTGTATCAGTCGGATGATGACCATGATGACATTGACGCTCGGATAGACGCACTGGCCAGAGAGATTGAGCGACTACGCAAACATAAAGAATTGGTAATTCTGCGGCGTCAGAAAACAGGACCAACACGTAACACATCAACCAGTGCGAATGCCACAGTTACGCCTGGATCCCGTCCGGCACAACAGGTCAACCAAGCTGTTTGGGCAGCATCAAGCAGTACGAATGCCACTGTTAAGCCTGGATCCCGTCCGGCACAACAGGTCAACCAAGCTGTTTGGACAGCAGTTTTAGATCAACTTGCTCAACTAACGTTGCTCATTCAGGATTGCCTGCATCATGGCTAATTCTCTGCATCAACTGTCACAGGATGGAATTCTACAGTGGAATTGTCGCGGCCTAAGCTCCAAGTTAGGAGAAATTAAAACCAAGCTTCAATATAATAAGCTACATGTATGGGCACTGCTTATTCAAGAGCATAATAAGCTATGCTCACTTTCCAATTTTAATGGGTATCATAACCCATCTATTAAAGATAGACGTGCTACTACAATGGCTTCAGCTCCCGGAAAAGCTGCAGTGTATGTATCATCGCATATTGCTCACACAGTACAACAAGTACAACTCCCGAAGAGGATGTCAAGTTAAAAACATCATGAGCGATGCCACTTTTACTCTGTTGAATCTTCACGCTGTGGCTACCTGTGCTGTACCCGCAGTATCTAGAACACACGCTCCAGACCTCACGTGGTGGTTGGGCCCTGGAATGCCGCAGTGGCGGGTGGAACCAGATACCTGGGGCAGTGATCATATGCCAATAATGATTGGTTTGCGTAGAACGTGCATAAAGAAAATTCGACGGCTTGTAACAGTCACGCATTGGGATAAGTTTCGGGAATCATCGATTGATAAAGTACCCTCAGAGCCCTCAGAAATTCTTCCCGCTTTGCAAGAACTGCTCCGAAGTAACACCACTGTAACCACAGTTGACGAGGAACAACCTCAACCGGACCTCGCTCTTTTGCAACTTTGGGCAAAGCGACGTCAGGCAGAAGTGTATGCGTCGAGGAATCCCGATGTACCAGGTAGCCGTGCACGTGCTAACCATATAGCGGCGAAGGCGCGTCGGCACGAAAAGCAACTTTCTCGACGACGATGGTATGAGTGGTGCGAGAATCTTGGATCGGGCATTGGAAACAGAGCACTTTGGCGTACGTTCCGGTCAATGGAACGCGGTCATAAGCAACCTGACCCTGCAGCGAGCGTTAGGTTAGCGATGCAAAGTTCGCCACATGAATTTGCAGAACACGCTGCTAGAGCGTTTTTCCCGAAGTACGATCACGCGTCACCTGTAAACTGCCCTGAAATTGATGAGTCTGATGAATCCGAAATATCCAGCCCTTTCAGCATGGCCGAACTAATAGCGGCAATTGAATCTTCGAAGAAACGCACAACACCTGGACCCGATGGTATTCCTTATGAGGTTTTCAAGAACATGGAAGGAGCAGCTCTCGACGCACTTCTTCAGGCTATTAATAAAGTCTGGGAGACTGGAAACGTTCCACCTGACTGGAAGCATTCAATTGTTGTCCCGATCCCGAAACCAGGAAAGTCTCCAAATAACCTGCAGTCTTTACGCCCAATTTCGCTAACCTCAACTGTCTGCAAGCTCGCTGAAAAGATGCTGGCCACACGTGTTTCCTGGTGGCTTGAACGCCATGATAAATATCATCCTGCTCAAATTGGCTTCCGTTCTTACTTGGGAACTGAAGACGGTCTTTCTATTTTATCAGACGATGTTTTACAGATTTCACCGCACAGCCACGCTGTGCGCACGGTAGTAGCAACTGACATAACGAAAGCTTATGACAATATAGACCATGAAATCATTATTGCCAACCTCATCGACCTGGGACTTCCACCGTGGGTCCTAAGATTTATCTACTCATTTCTTCAGAATCGCACCTTTGCGATTAGAGTAGATGGGAGGCAAGAAGGATACTTCACATCGAACAGAGGAGTCCCACAAGGTTCGGTTTTAGCTCCTCTTCTCTTCAACGTTGCTCTAATACCTCTAGCCTGGCAACTACACCAGATTCCAGACGTGAAGTTTTTAATCTATGCGGATGACGTCACTTTGTGGTCCGCACATGAAGATGTATCTCAACAAACTCAACAGCTTCAAGAAGCCCTTGATGTTCTGCACAACTACGCTCGGAAAGCAGGGTTGGACATTTCCGCCCAAAAATCAAGCTATGTTGTGGTGGCCAACAAGAAAGGACGCACAAGAATCACGCAGCGCCCCTTTACATTTAAACTCGGCGCAGTGACAATCCCTGAGGTTTCTGAGGTCCGCATACTGGGTCTCGATATTCACCAGTCCGGCAGTGGTGCACACTGGCTCCGTAAAATCAGACAGACTTCGACAAAAACACTTCACCTTATTCGTCGCATTGCAGCAAAAGCAGCTGGAGCTCGTACTGACGTAGCTCGACGGCTGGTACGTGCAGTCTTGCAGCCACGAATTTTATATCAGGCACAATTTCAACGGCTAACTTTGGCACAGTTGGCACAGTTAGAAACGATTAATCGCGATGCTATGCGCACAATCACAGCACTACCACGCATCACTCCGATACCAACGTTACAGGAACATGCCCAGCTCAACACAATTGCAGAGCTAATTTCGCAACGTGAAAAAGCACGTGAAATAAAAAAGCAACTTGTTCCGGCTGTCGCTGCGTTACATGCTCATTTTCAACGCGGCTCTCGTATTGACAATCAGCCCTATCCAATGCCTCCCTGGGAATTCACCAGCATCACAACTAATAAGCCAACGAAGTTACGACGCAGCGATACAACAGGTATTATTGACGACCACAATATCATCGATGCATCATGCGCTGACACCTGCAAAGTCTATACGGATGCTGCTATTCTCCCAGACGGCGGGAGGACATCATTCCTCAGTACAACGCATAATTTCATCAGCGGCCACCAGCGCTATTTATCTACGGAAGCCAGCGCTCTAGTAATGGAACTTCAAGCCATCCACGACGCTGTGCAAGATGCGACATCTAAGCTGCCTACCATCAAACAACTAGATATCTTCACTGATTCTTTAGCGGCTATTCAGGAACTGAAGAAGGTTGACAAGGCGATGGAAATCTGCGAGACAATACACACGATGAATAGAAAAACAGCTACCTGCGTCAAGGTACACTGGATTCAAGGCCATGCAGCGAACCCTCACAACATTGCTGCTGACCAGCAGGCACATTGCCCTCCTAATCCAGACCTTCCGTCTATTCCCCTCCCACCTCAACCCCTTAACTCGCTCCGAGCCCGTAAAAATTTTCTCCGGCAGGACACACGCGCTCTTATCCCCCCGTGTGTCTGCTCCCTCCCCCTTCACCTTACTAGGGCGGAGGAAGTTGTGCTTAGGAGGCTTCGGGCCGGGGTGGCCCTTACACCGGCTGTGATCTCAAGGTGGAACTGGTCGCATTCACCACTGGGTGCTACGTGTCCATACTGCTCCGTCCCTGTGATGGAAGCAGATGCATACCATCTAATATGGACATGTACTGGTTTACAATCGGAACGCTCGCGTCTCCTACTGCAAGCCGGCCTCCGCTACAGTGTGACAACCAGCTATGACCGCTGGATACATGATAACAGATTCCACAAAACACTGCTTCAATTCATACACAACACAGGCCTCACAGCACACATATAATACACATATACACATCAAGAATTATGCCTTAACGGCAAGTCTTTATCGCAATAAAAAAAAAATCACACGTGTTAATGGTCATTACCCTGGTGTTCTGGCGCTGAAGTAGGAGCACACCTTTCTGCGTTTTTTGTTTGTGATACCCGACCCCCCCTTAGAGGCGCAATTGTGACCGTCCACGCGGTCGCAAGGCCGCGCAACGCGTGTGCAACGTGAGGCCATCTGCTCCGGTGCCGTCTCTGGCGTCTCATCGCGGCTATCTGCGGCGCGGCCCCCTCGACTTCTCCACCACCGGCCAACGACCCGCATGCGCAGGCCGGCTTCCCCCCGCTAGATTTCACTTATGCGGATAACTTAGTGTGTGAGCCATTGCTCCTAGATGGCGCCGCCGCCCCGCAGCCGAGTGTGAGCTATTCGGCTAGAACACACGAGCAGCAGCAGCAGGCGGCAGCGACGGTCAGCCAGAAAGGCGCAGAGGGGTGCGCAAAAAAAGCATCACTTAACAATTACTTTGAGCCAGTGCACTTCCGCGTTAGCGTCATTCTTAAGCTTTCAGACAAAACACTTTCTTGACACTCGTAGCTGGACACACCCGTAAGCGATCGAGTACACTCGTCGAACTCACTTCACTGCGCAATAGTGTGTAGCCTCGATAGCAGTGACTCAAAAAAAAAGTTTGCACTTGATCGCGCAAAGCTTAGGCACGGCGACGCTTACTGGCTGTAACTTCTAGGTATGAACTTGGTTGCTGCTAGGTCTTAACTTGGTTTAACTTAACTACGCATGTACGAAGGTATTCTCGAGCGATCGTTTTCGGAGGTACCTTCCCTTTCGCGACATTTCGCGTGACTAGCGCTGGACGCGTGGGCGCCTACGAGTGACAGCGCTCTATAGCATGCCACAAGCGCAGGCAGGTTAACCAAGGTTGGCACAGTGCCAAGAACGCTGCTGCTTGCCAACGCCGAACACGTTGGAGGTTAGCCGCTCGATATCAATCGGCCAGCTTCGCTGTGTCCTGAGCTTCGCGCGGCCTAGTGCGAGCTTTCGCCTTATTTTTTCTCCTGCCTCAGCGCGCAGGGAAGGCAGGGAGCCGGCGAGCACGAGACCGCGTGGGTCTCCTCCTCCGGATTGCTACGGCTAGCACGGCTACGCACCACAAACAGCTTTACTGTTAAAACCTAATACACAGCGCTGGGTTGGCATTACGACTACAAGCCGATTTATGTGTTTTCAAGTGCCATAGGCCCCTCTCTCTTTATAAAAATTTCCGTTGTTCCTTTGCCAACGGAACCCGTCTGGCTTTCTTTAGGTGCCGACGTTTCCCAATTCTTAGGATTTGCGAACGCAGATTGCGTCGCTGATGTCTTTGACGTGTTGGAAACAATGCAGTCTTGTCTTCGGGAGTAACGATTGTTTATGTCAATGTCATTTTGCAGATAATGCCTAAAATAAACTACATACCTGGCGCTTTTTCATGAGACACTGAGCGTTGAGCATCTGCACGTTATGCACAATTCTTACTATGATCGGTCGCAGAAGATATGCTCAAGTCAAATAACAAAGCTGGTCACGAGAGTGCAGATTGTAGCGGCTGCGTAGAAAATCAAGGCACAATTGTTGCAGTTCTCTCGAACCTGCATCGGATTAGCCACAATGTAAAACTTTGCCTTTGAAAACGAGATGGTGTGTCACGTTTTCGGCACTTGATATAGATTGAAAAATCTGCCGTCGTGTCCACGCTCGATGTAGTTCTAAACAAGCGCGCAATTACACTAAACATAGAATCTAATTGCGGCCTCTGAAGCTGTGTTTAGACTATAAGATTATCGCGCAAGAACGATTATGTAGGCTAAACTTGCTGACGTCCAAGAATATTCGCAAGTACCGCGCAATATGGGAGTCTATGTTAGCGTGAAGCATTTGCAGTACAACGAGTTTGAATTCATCTATATCCGATTACAAATATACCGTTAATGTGGGATCTGCTTTAGATATGTGACATTGCCACGCATGTCTTTACATGACAGTATAATTCACGTACTGCACGCTTGCAGTAATAAAACATTCATGGTTAACATGCTGTTTATGGTATGAGTTGAGACATGCTGGTCAATGGAGCCACGCTGGATGCCGGATTGTGACGGGTGAATAGCGGCCTATGAAGACGGATGCGTATATTTAACCGTGAATCTTCTAGTCGTGAAATTCGAAAGTGTGAGTGAGATATTTATCAGCGCCACATATCGCTCATTAGTCACCCCTCTTAATTTTCTGGGCATGAAAAGTAAAGTTCTGTACTCTGTGATTTAAATGCGAACAGGAAAGCGCGTGATTTTGACAAATAAAGTGATGCCCAGACCTACGGCCAACACCCATGTCTCGTAAACACCGCCACCAGTTAGTATATCGGCCATTTGCTTCGCTGCGGTAGCGCTCACTACGGTATATCTGTCTGATATGCACGTTCTCGTTTAGCAAAAGTTGATAATGGAACGACATCACAGTTTAAAAATTGCAAACTTCCCCTTCGTGACTGAAATATACCTTTGCGTACAACGTACCATCTCTAACACATATTTACGAAAGGAACGTTCTGTTCAACGAACGTTCACCGTTTATTGCGGTGTCGGAGCATTCAATACTGCTTATACGAGTATACATATATATGGCCGCCACCAGATATCGCAAGTGTTTGCCTTGGATAAATTGGGCTGCTTGTTGACACAAACACATGATACCTAATTATTTAAAAACAACACGGAAATGAATTATGCCTAACAGAGTAGATTAATAAAAAAAAGTTCGCAGATCCATCGCAATGTAAAAGCGAAGTATTTGTCCCTGGAACGATTGTCAATTAATCTTAATGGAAGGCTTATTAAAGAAATACCGTCAATGTGGGATCTGTGTGAGATAAGCGAGAACAGCCAGCGTTGGTCTTGTCAGCACTCGTATTTTAGGTGATTTTACTTTAAGTACTACGTGGATCCTGTATGAAAGGGTTATTTGTTGACGTGTTGACGTGTTTATGCTATATGAGTTTGTCACGCTTATGTTGCGATACGTTGGCCAACGCTGCCATGGTGGGTGACGCGTTGACAAGGGGGAGTAGCGGTCTATGAAGACTCAAGTAGGAGACGTAGCCGTGGATCGTGAAATTGAGAAATAACATCGCGAATACACGACCGATGACATCCTTTGTGTCCGTCATGTTCATCGTGATAGAAGGGAAGGCGTGCAGACACGGACGCAAGAGAAGAGGACCAGACAACCGAAATACCGAATATCAACTAAAGGGCGCACTGTGGCGGAAAAGAAAGCAGACACAAAACTTAACTGCACACTCTCAGGTATTGTAGCGCCACCTGTCAATCAGGCACACGTGCGGGCCTGCGCGAGACAGTGCACTCCAGTGCGCCCTTCAGGTGATTGTCGGTGTTTGTGCTGTTTGGTTCTCTTCTCTTGTGTCCTTGTCTGCAGACCTTACCTTCCTTCCCGATGAATACCTACCAACTAGCTAGACTTTCTGCAGTTCTAAGTATAATGTTCGAATTCACGTGGTTGTGTCCTATCTGTATTATTGATCAATGCTGGAAAACATTTTTTCATCACTTCAAAGTTTCGGTGTTAATGTCACCGGTGCCGGCAATGAAAATCGGGGTGTTTTCACATCTGGTATCTTCAGAGTACAACAGCCCCACCTTCTGAAGTTTTGGCGTTTGCATGACGATGTTTACGCTTTCAAATCTGGTCCGCTATGAGAGCACGTTTAGGTTTTATACAGTAATATACAGCAATAGTGGCTGTTGTGTTGGGCTGCTAAGCACGACGTCGCGAAAACGAATCCCGGCCATGGTGGCACCATTTCGTTGGGCGCGAAATGCAAAAACACCCGTGTACTTAGATTTAGGTGCACGTTAAAGAACCCCAAAGGGTCCAAATTATTCTGGTCTCCCCCATTACGGCGTGCCTCATGATCAGATCGTGGGTTTACCACGTAAACCTCCATAAATTTAATTAGGAGGTCAGTGCGCTTTAGAGATGTCTACGAAAGAACTTCATAGGTAAAAGTTTTGACCAGGAATTAATGATTCATTACACAAAACACACTGGCACACCATGACACTACTTTCTAGGTCAGGTAAACCACATGACACTGCATACCGTGCGTATAAAGTCGCCGATTTATCCCAATTAAACTTTGCATTAATAAACGCCTTCAGCGTGAAAGAAGCGTTTCGCATTTTGAGCACATCACGGTGACATGCGACAGCGCTTACATGCGGCGCATTTGCATTTGTCCGAAACAAATTGGCACCTGTTTCCAGCGATTTGCCTTCGACCGTTTAGTGGAGGAAAGCTCTTGGCTGAAGCCGTCTCTCTCTCTATCACTGTGATACGCCAGCTTCTAGATGCACCTTGCGAAACAGTCTACCCCGTCTCAAACTACCATCTCCTATCACACTGACGTCATTTGCCCTCCTTGCACATTACCCCCCTTTACGTGAACGCGACGTGCTAGAATTGCGATGCGACGTGCCAGTTTTCGCATTCATGTCAGTGCCACTACTAACGTGAGAATATATCCATGTATGGTCATTACATTTAGAAAGCAACGTTTAGCGCAGCGGCGAACTATATATATATATATATATATATATATATATATATATATATATATATATATATATATAGTCAATCAAAAGACGCAGTCGTCCGGCCAAGTTGTAATATGTTGCGGAGATTGCCAGTAAGGTGTCCGCCAGGGAATTTTTTCTGATCGCGCGCAGGCCATGGCTGTTGTGATATTGGTCAAAATTATTAAATTATTCTCGCGTGTAAAAGTTTCTTTCTCTAGAAGTAGCATTTTTTTTGAAAGACATTAAAATGTTTCCGTAAGGGTACATATTATCGCGATAGCATTATAGGCGAACTTCACTCACTTTGGAGGTATGACGTGCCTACTACGAAACTTCGGACCAATCCCCAATGCACGGCTGTCTAACAGCGGCTCAGAGAGCTAGCTGTGACGATCGAAGAATCCACTAAACCGGCGCAGTGACGCACGCACCAGACGTTTCAAAGAGCGGCTCTGGCACGAGATGAACGTCATTTTGATAAATGAGGTTGTGCATGGTCACCTGTGACGCACGCCCGCGCACCTGTAACGACGTCGCAATCATCACAATCTATGTGATCGCAAACTTAGAAATTTAGGGGTGCTAAGTTCTGGCGTTGTTGTTTTTTCAGTTGTATTATCAGCAGATTAGATCACAGACAATAAAAAAGGCACGCTTTTGAGTTCACACTCATGCACCTATCACAAATTAAAGTTCCCCAGTACGAAACGATTATGTGTATAACGCATAGACATTTCATCTTTCATAGTGCTAAGCAAATACTGAACAAAGTCACAGCCAAGATTTCAAATTCAATGGTGTTCACAGCGTACGCATACCACAACAAGAACAAAAAACGACAGAAAGAGTGAAAAACTACTGACTTTTAACTAGTTTTGTTTTCACTAAGAATATTCAGATGCACCGTTACCAGCTCGTCTGAGCTTCTAACCTTGCGCCAAAAATTTAAAAATCAATGCTCATAGAACATCCCGTTGACGAGGACGCTCTCTCAATTTCTCCTTGCTCACACAGAAGCGTCTAAACTATTTAAGTCCCAGGTATTAGTAAACCAACAAATGAAGGATATTCCCCGCACTCTCCTGATATTGCCGACGAAGGACATTCCTGGCAAATATTCTACTCCCCCCCCCAAAAAAAAAAGAAAAGAAAAGGATGTCAGTCAGCTCATCCGCTTTAGCGTCATAGTGCCTCTGGTCGCACCGGAATTGTTAGGGAGAAAAAAGCTTGCGCGTAGACGTTTCTTTTGCAAGGGACCATTGCAGCTGCAGTTCCACAATGGCACCTATGACACATGTACTACAAAAGCATCATGCACAAACGTTTTTGTAGATGTACTAAGACTGCATTGTCTGCGCACATTGTTCGAGCATACCTTGTTCCGCACAATTACTTGTATTGCTAGCACCGGCAGGCACGTGATCGTCTTTGCAGTGAAGCGGGTGCATACATGATGCGCCAAGCTTGTGACAACTTGCGGAGTTGAACATTTGAGCGCTCTTAAGGATCAGAAGAGCAAAGAAAATTGTGAGTAGTTCAATTCACTTGACAAGAAAGAAAACTAGTTTTCCTCAGCTCACTATATATACGGCGCGCCAGCTAACGTTAGCGAAGCTGCTGGAAGAAAAATATCATCTAAAGAAGACAGTGCAAGGTACTATGTTCGGACCTACGGTGTTCGGTTGTCAGACATCTGGCCACAGCACACCGTAGTTCTTATAACCATACCTCACGCTGTGTTTTTTTTTTCAATTTTTTTAGCAGCGTGGCTAACGTCAGCTGGGACACATGGTATGCAGCTTTAGTGCAATATGAACCCGTTCAGCAACAGCGAATTGGTGAAGATCGTCATCAGTGCATCTAATTAACGTCTTGGAAGAAGTTGCTTCATTTCGTTGCTTCTATTGCACAATAATAAAGATGAACATTCGGCTTCGGCTAGTTGGTAATATATTACCAGTGCTGCCTGTACTTTATAGCCTATCGTTGTCGGATTCCATTGCGCGTCATTTTACTCGTTTACACCAAGGTTTCCGACTACATTAAGAGTGGCTATTGTTTTCTCATACGCTCCTTTAGAAGACAGCGCTAACGTAATTTTTTTTATTCGTTATTGTAAATGAACCATGTTTACCGATTATTCTCATTAAAAACGTTTGCGAGAATTATACACGGTGATTGTCAACATGATCAAATAGCCGAACGCTTCTAGAAAGCTGTACACTCTATTATAGAATGATGCATCTCAAGGTGTACATTTGTTGTAGTGAGGATCATTAGGTAGTGTTAGTTGTTGCATTTTATAGTTCCGCAGAAAACAGAGCTGTTGACTAGCACATGTTTAGTGGTGGTATAGTCCGAGGGCTCCACCAGTGCATCTAAGCCAATCCCCTCGATTTAAACTTTCAGACACCTCAAAGTTCCAGCGTGACAGCCCGAGCATTTCGAAGACCTATAAAAGTTGGTGTTGGGCAAAGAAAGCGGCTCGCAACCCTGTTTCGCGAGCAGGTCAGCTAATATCGATGAATGGGCAATTGAATAATCGATTTAATGTGTCCCACAAAACGATAATCTTCATTGATGTGCACATTTCATTCAATCGACTTGATCAATTAGGCATGTTCAATTAATCGTTTTCGAGAGTTAGACAGGAGTGGCACGAAAATTTTGAAATCATAGTGGAATGTTGGTGCTTGAGCAGGGACTGCGTGGCTGTGGTAGAGCGACTGTCGACTGTTTTTCCGAGCACCGAGTGAGGCGGAGCCGGCCGCTTCCCCTCAATTCCCCGACGCCGCCCAAATCCGGAGGCTTGAAATGCGCTCGCAAATCAACGCATACCATAGAAACCCCGTTGTTGATCGTCGTGCCACTCCCAGTCCAGTAAGGACGTAGCACAGCATGTGCGCAGTTTTGGAGCATGTACTTTGATATAGCGATGGAGTTCATGTCGATCCCAGCAAATCTATAGCGTCCTAGCATCTATTCTCGCATGCTGGTTGTGCGGCCATTCAAAGAAGGTGTCGAGTTCAACCAAACATGCCAGTGAATTGACATTCCTTCGACCTGTAGAAAAGGGCATGTGGCTTAAAACCTTAAACCAGTAATTTTCTTTTCCCCGGTGTATTGTACACTTCAGGTGGACTTCACTTTTCACGTCTGCCATTTTTCTTATTTCTTGTTTACCTCTACTATACAGGGATTCAATCGGGCCATGTATCTTATTTAATTGTGCACTAAGTGTCATTTTATAAAACATATTAAACCAAGTTAAAGGTTATCCTTTATCAATGTTTATACACTTGTGTTTCAGACTTTGTTCAACCTCTCAAACACAAAATAGGGTCCTACAAAAGTAGATAACTGTGTTTCAACCTTTTTCAAAGTGGCCGGCAATAATTTCAATTAATCAACTAATGGATGAAATCCCCGTACATCGAAAGTGATTAATCGACTAAGGGCTAAAAGGATCAATGATTATACGTTTATAGAATGTAAACATTTATCGACCA
The DNA here is from genome assembly GCF_013339745.2 of Dermacentor silvarum. Classification (NCBI taxonomy): domain Eukaryota; kingdom Metazoa; phylum Arthropoda; class Arachnida; order Ixodida; family Ixodidae; genus Dermacentor; species Dermacentor silvarum. The sequence continues at coordinate 124,555,622 of NC_051157.2, forward strand.
TCCCTATTCGCGAGAGCACGCACCTGTTTTATTGACGCTGTTGTATCGGCAGTGAAAGTCCCAGCCAGCGAACGCCACGAAGAACGGGTGAAAGAACAAGCGTAAGCAACTGGTTCCAAGGCCTTTTATTCAAAGAGTCGTTATTCGCCTCGCGCCGTCACGGCACTGACGTCAGTTATGTGAGAAAGCGTTTCCTCGCTAGTATCTTTTATTGCGATAGCAATTATATAGACACTCCAAGCGGATTTCTGCTGCCAGTGTCGCCGTGCTCGTCGCCGTCGTCGTCGCCGTCACCGTGAGGTTCTGCATAAAGTCCAATGGCGATAAAATCGTCACCGCGCGCTGTCTGCTGTATGTGCGCGTGAAAGCACGTGAGGGACGCGTGCTTTCACGGGGAGCGAACGCACGGCGACGTCTTCCGTCTTCCGGCGACGTCTTCCCGCGGAGCAAACGCGACGTCTGCCGTGGCACGAAAGGCAGTGGGGGGATGGGAGGGAGGGAGGGGAGGCGCCGTTTAGCTACGGCACCAAATGCCTATCTTGCAACCGGGCGCAAGGGGAATTGGAATCTCGCAGGCGAAAGGAGGAAAGCTGAAAAGCAGCGCGGGAGGGAGGGAGGGCGTTGTGCTCCCTGATTGGGCTGCAGAATTAGGCGTCTCTTCCTTATGTATAATAAACACCAGTAGTAGTGCGGCTTCTGCTCTGCGAGCAACTTGTACTTCGCGCGGCAGCGGGTGGTCGCGCGCATCGTATCTTGAAAGCGATCGGCAACACGGCTCCTGCTTTTGTATGCGCTGTGATTTCGACTCTCAGTTTCCGTTGAAGCGATAGACCGCGTGAACCTTTGCTCGCTGCTGCTGGGGCGCTCGCTCACGCCCGCGTTTTGTCAGAGGTTGTATGCGGTTATCGACTGTGACCTATTCATGTTTGCTTGTGCGCGCTGACACCATGCTTGTTAATTCAGTTAGTAAGCGAATGTGTACAAGTTTATGCGGCTGATAACACTACTATTCTTACTGCGTGAAGCTCTCTACGAATTTGCTATCGCAATTGATGCTTCGCCTTACGGGTTATACTGCGACATTTTTTTGCTAATATTTGTTGGCCGATACTCTTACCGTTTCCCAATGAAATGTTTTTGAGGAAGAACTGGCGACGAACCTTACGAACGACCGTGTCGCAATGGCGGCGGGACGAGGCGAATATAAGGCTGTTGTAAATCAGGTGAAACATATAGGTTGCCCGATACATATGAAGCTCTAGTATGTTGAGCTTGCCCCTAGACGGGCGAATGTTTGTGAAGAGTCGACGCAGCCGTACCGAACAAACAAATCCTCCTGTTTATTTGTGTCAGTGCAGTATGGAAAACCTAATTCTTGGTTTTTACGTGACAAAGCCATGCTATGATTTAGAGGCACGCCGTAGTGAAATGCGGCCGCCGCCGCAGGGATTCGATCTCGCGACCTCGGGCTTAGAAGCTCAGCGCCGAAGCTACTAAACCACCACGGCGCGTATTACAATATACATACAAGAGCAAGTTTGAAGATAGAAAAACCAACATTAAAGCCCATATTACGAGATAAGGCCGTCATGGGCGCACAAAATCCCCTTAATCTCGCAAGCGCCCGTACGTCGTCTACCTCTACCTTATCATCGTAATCAAGGTATTTAGGCATATTAAGAAAATTTCAACAGACATTACCAACTAAAGTAAAGATGATAATATACCATGCTCTTTTCACATCGCATATTAACTACTGTCATTTAGTGTGGGGAAGCACTACCATTACTTTTAAAAACAAACTTCTAATATTGCAGAAAGCTGCGATGAGAGCTATACTGAATGTACCTTTTAAATCACATGTAAGTTCCCTATTTTCAAAATACCGTATCATGGAAGTAGAAAAAATATATGAATTCCGTATTCTTAAGTCCTATAAAATATAACCACCTCTTCTTATTCTTTTAAAAGCACACGAGAACTTTTTTGTTCTGATGTAATATAATACTGTTTGAGAAATTGCACTAATAATAAATGTCTCGTATGGTTGTATTTCTACTTTTGTTGCTGCACTGTACTGCTTTATTCAGTTTTTTTCTTCTTTTTTGACGACATTGTAATTATCTGCTGTCTAACGAATGACCTCTGTCTTTTCTGCCCTGCACTGCCAAACACAATAGGGATATGGGAGCTTTGTCAAGCTGCTTTTTAGCGGCTTTTACTCCCATACACTTCAAACATGTTGTATGTAAACATGTTGGAAATAAATTCAATTCAATTGAATATAAGGGCTTCGAAAATATTTCTTTATTTGCTAGATGACCCTAGGCGACTGAGTGTTCTTCTTGAAAGAATAATACGGACTACTATAGCTGAACCTGCACTCTAGTATTAGAACAACAATCCGTTGAGTCGGCTTGTCTAAGAACCATACTGTGGTATTTCTCAGAAATATTTATTGAGCATGGCTGCAATGTTTCATAAAACGCTTGTCGTCAAGGGCGTGTATGAACAATGACAATTCCACATTCATGAAGTAACAGATGCGATCCATTCGCGTGCACCATTCTGACAAGGGGTTTCATTGTGCCGCTGAAGCCCTCTTTTTAGTTCCTATAAAATGCATCAAATAATTGCCCATGTTTCGGTTCTAGTACATCTGAAACACATCTCCTCAAACTTATCATTATTCTCGAGCATTCAAGTCTAGCGATGTACACGCAACTCTTTGTTAAGCTTTCACGCTGGTAGCACATGACCCAGTTCGATACACTTGTGCTCAACGACTGGGGCGAGTGGCCTTGAGATGGCTCTATATATCTTTCGTGAAGTGTGCATTAAATCCGTGAAACATGCAATACTTTGCCGCTCTTCTTATGGCTACAAGAATCATGCGTGTTGTATGCATTGCTAACCATAGTTTAAGTTACTGCAGTAAATCTGTGTGGCTTAGTCATATGATCCCTATCGGTAGAAGTTCACAATAAGGCTTGCGGAAGCAAATGAATAGTGAGTGACCTGTGCAACTTCGAGAAGTCACATGAAAATACCAAAGGTTAACAAAAACGAGCACCATTGTCTCATGCTTTTTTTTTACAAAATACTGCAACATAGGTTTTGCTGTATTGCAAAAAGTGCGTGCTCTAATTTTACTTTTGTTTTTCCAGTATGCGGGTAAATCAAGATGCACTCATTGCTTATGGTGCTCGGCAGCTGTGTGTTCCTGGTCTTTTTCTCCGCGCAGGTTAGCAAACAAAACTTTTTCTGGTTAACCACCTTGCCTTTGTTTCGCTCTCCTCTTTTTGTATGCATTGTAACAAAGCGTAGGCTACGTATACTCTCTCTCTCTCTCTCTCTCTCTATTTATATATATATATATATATATATATGTGTGTGTGTGTGTGTGTGTGTGTGTGTGTGCGTGCGTGTGTGTGTGTGTGTGTGTGTGTGTGTGTGTGTGTGTGTGTGTGTGTGTGTGTGTGTGTGTGTGTGTGTGTGTGTGTGTGTGTGTGTGTGTGTGTGTGTGTGTGTGTGTGTGTGTGTGTGTGTGTGTGTGTGTGTGTGTATGTGTGTGGGTTACTCTTATCGGGATTAATAGGCTGTACGAAGGCACCAGCATTCAAATTTAGTTTTTGGAGTCAAATGCTTGTTAGCAGAACATACATTAGGAAGAAAAAATGACACATTTTACACTGGGAATGTCATCATCCGCATCGCGAAGGGAAAGTTACGTTGCCCGATTATGCAGCAGGGTGGTTAGCGCTACTAGGAGCACCCAAAAATGCCGTGTACGTGTTGTGACGGTGTCCTGCGAGGACTATGAAATTCACTTCGTTTATAGTTAGAGGGGCCATGGGACATAATAAGAGTGACAGGCTGAAAACTGTTGAAGAGCGTCGCTTAGTTAGGGGCAAAATGAATATTCTGCCTACCTCTTTATATTTCTTCGGATGCAACTATTTTCTTCTCTTCTGTAGGTCCTTCGATATCAGAACACAATGTAGGCTGTATGAGGCGTAAGAACCATCCCGAATTATATATCGTTACCCTATGAGCTCACTCCGTCGTGTGGGGCGAAAAAAAATATAACTTTCAAGCAAGGCTTTATTTGCGATCGTTTTCGGACTTTAGTGGCCATCACTACTGGAGGCTGCTGCAGTCTTTCTCGAATAGCTCCCATATATAAAAAAGGAAAATAAAATATCAAGAAAACAACTGATGTGCCAGATAGTGGGATCGAAGCAACGTCCCCTATCACAGCATCCCCATGCAACATCATACACAGCAACCTAACCATTAAGGCGCAATCACACGAACAGTTATATCGCGCATATGCCTACCCGCTCTTTTAATCGCCACGTATCTCATAGTGCGTACAGAGCGCGAGAGCATAATGCGTGCGCGCCAGTTTCTTTTTCGCCAGAACCTCAGAAATGAAATTGCGAACCTATAGCATTGGATGAGCCGTTTCACAAACGCTTCGCTTGATATAGATTTGAGCATGTGCGTTGAACTTGCATAAATATTTTTAACTCTCCTCATGGAAAAAAGGTAACGTACGTTAATATAAGTACTTCAAAATCACAGTCACAGTTCACAGTGACATAAATAATTACTGTGGTATTTCGAAGCACATCAAAAGGATAATGTTGCAGGAAATGCAGTAACACATTGTGTGCACTTTTCTGTTTTTACAGGGAGGTGCTGCAGAAGGTCAGTTTACCAACTCACCACTTTTTCACTAACTTGCAATGTATTGTGGAGCATGAATTGTTAGGGGCCTACTGCTTGGTGAACTGCTGAAACAATTATGTAAATTTCGCTTCAGATCTCGACGTTATGTATTGTGGCAGGAACGTCGTAACATTGGATGTGTGTGATAGCGGCAATCTCCGCAAGTCACATTAGAAGCAGAATTATCACTAAATTAATCCTTGCTTCGATTTGCTGTTCAAATGTGTTGCGTAATCCTACTTCAATAGATTAAAACAGTCAATTCCCAAGGCGCTACGAAAAACATTTATGGGCCATACCACTGTGTGAAGGTGGATTACTAGCGAAGCTGTTTAGCCCACTGCACAGAGGTGACAGAATTTTGAACAAAGGTGCGAACATATTTATTGTCGTGATCGGTTGTCATCGTGACGAGAGGTAAGCACGCACATTTCAATATCTCCTCTGTTATTAAATGCGTCGGTCACCTAAGACAATGAAAGGTTCATACCACCTTAAGCAATGACTCATACCCTCGTAAACGCGGCCTCCCTATTACGACGACAGAAGGGAAATTCTATGCTAGAATAATAAGCCGCAACGGAGCCAGGTGTGGAGGAAGACGACGACGCTCGCGCCATTACTGCTGATGATAGTTGTCCCACAACGGAGCCAGCTGTGGAAGAAGAAGACGACAACGACGAACGCACGAGCAGTGGCACGAGCGCGTTCGCGCGGTCGCGCCGAGGGGCGCCAAGGAACCACGTGCTGAAGAAGACGACGACGCTCGAACCATTGCTGATGATGACAGATTTTTGCACGCCGGACCCAGTTCTAGAAGACGATGACGACGAACGCGTGCGCAGGGGCAGGAGCGCGTTGACGTGGTTGCGCTGAGGCGCCAACGAGCCAGCTGCGGAAGAAGACGACGGTGCTCGAGCCAATGCTGATGGTGATAGTGTTTGCACAGCGGAGCCATCTGTGGAAGAAGATGAGCGCACGAGCAGTGGAACGAGCGCGTTCGCACGGTTGCACCGAGAGGCGCCAACGAGCCAGCTGTGGAGAATGACACGATGCTCGAGCCATTGCTGATGATGATAGTGCTTGCACACAGACGCCACGGAACCCCGGATCTTAGCCATATACAGCTTCGCTGTAAAATAGTCCGGCAGAACTACTCTCACGACGAATGTCTACGTGATTAGCCCGTGATACAATGTAGCGACACACCATATTGCCACCACAGAGCCGCGACACCTATGCACTGTGTCTGCAACAGGATTCCTCGCTCGTGTTTCCCCCCGGACACGCCACGCCATCTAACGGTACCACCACGAAATCCACGCTTGGCAAATGTGTGAATATATATCGAAACAAGATAGTCCGAATATATGTCACGCGGGCTCGACTCCAGCCTGCACAGGAGAAAATTATATTTGCTTGTGATTGAACAGGTTGCGCCTATCCAGTGGGCATTTACCCATTGACTCAAGTGTGCGTCAGAAAAGTTCAGTAAAGATCAGCACATACTCAGTGGCACCTACCCATTGACCCAAGGTGGAGTCAAGGAGGTTCAATGAAGAGCGGCACATAACTGACACATACCCAGAGGTCCAAGTTGGTGTCAGAAATGTTCATTGAAGTGTGGCCCATGTCCAGTGGCACGTACCTCGCAATGCATGTTGGCGTCAAAGAGGCTCATTCAAATCGGCACATATCCAGTGGTATAGCCAATGGCACATGTTTGGAGGAAAGAGGATCATTGAAAAGTGGTAAATACGCAGTTTGATATACCTGGTTTCGCAAGTTCGCGGCAGAATGGTCTGAGACATCTTCCTTACGAACAGTAAGGCATTTAGACACCGTAAAGTGCCTCATGTATCATAAGAAAGCTTATCGCATTCAAATCGGCTCAAAGTGACACGATGGAACAGCAGCTGGGCTTAAGCCCTGGTCCGCCTTTTGCTCAGCCGAGAGACTGGTTGCATACTATACGATCCATGAATTAGAGATATAGTTATTCCTGTGCAAAATTAAATGCTGCGTATAAGAGATTTCCTTAAGCAAAGATGTTAGACAGGCTTCTTGAAATGCTCTACCTGAGGAGTGCTGTTACCTACCGTATAGACTCGTGTAAGGGCCGCACCCCCAACTTGGAAGCCCAAAATTGGAGAACAAAATTTCAAACGGAGAAGCAATGTTGCCCGATGCCACGCGCGAGCATCGGCGGATGCTCGCGCGCTGCATGCGTCCGCGTGTCACTACTAGATGGTGAGAGTCCGGGTGTGCACAAGTAACCGGCTGGGCTGGCACCATTTTGACCAAGACATTCGGTCCCATGTAAGAGCCGCAGCTCGTCAAAATTGTGAAAAAAAGTGCGGCCCTTACACGAGTCTGTACGGTATAGAGACAAATAGGCACTGGTGGTTTCTAAGCAGAGTCACTAGCTGTCGCTAGTAAAGATTCCAGAGCAGCTCATTTTTGTTGTTTGATGCTTATTCACCCAACACAGAGGAGAGGTAAGCTTCATAGAGTCGTCTGTCCCAATAGAAAGTTCAGAAATTGTGGCTGCCTATTTTTCTGTAAATATTCACACACGAGCAACCAACAAATTGTGAAACAAACAAGCAAACCAACAAATGTATTAAGAATACAAAAAATAGGTGTAAACAAGAAAATTAACAATCCGGACCAGTGCAAGCAACCCATACACACCAGAGTTAGGTGTAAGTTTGTGTATGTACATGCACTAGTATACGCTTAATACAATAATGTCTTTATTTCAAGCAGCCCTAGCATCAAACACTCAATTTACATAAAGCTCCTAAAAATCTTCAAATAATTCCAATTATTACGGCTACAGTGAACGAGAACACTCGCAGGCCTCTCAAGGCACATCGCTCGGTTTTCTCTGAAGAATGTGTGGTACGCAGCGACGCTTTAGCATTTTTATCTAAATCATAAGGACATCGCCTGAGCAAGAAATTGACAGACACTAAGATAAGTAAACCAAAACATCCTGAAGGTTATCGAGGCTGTTTTTCCTAAATGTTATAAATTTCAAGAATTATCTATGGTAAATACCGCAATTTTGGTCATATACAGAATAATCAGGGGTGGGTATTATTGCACAAGAAATGGTAGTGCATAATTGGCCATTATTAAATTTGAATAATTAACTGCGTAACAAATTATTTGGGGCACATATTTCACATGACAAAATTTCGCCTATGAGTGCGAATTCTGGAGCTAGAAATGTTTTTTGATCTTTGTCTTCTAAGTTGTGCGACGAAATCCATTGTTGTTCCTGTTAAAGTTGTCTTGCGATTCCGCATTGGCTCTGTTAAATAACTTCAATGGCAAAACCTGCTTCGCGTGCCTGAATCTTGGTGGCACGCATTTCCAAATTCGTGCTGTGTTCAAACTTCGTTCCAACAGGAGATGCATTCATAACTCGCAATCCTCAATTCCCAACTTGAAATGATTGCACTAAAGTGATTACTTAAAAATAGACAAATCAAACCTTGGTATTTTTCAATGGCACTCTTCTGTTTCACCCGTGGTAAGGTGCGCCCTTTCGGGTAATCAAGATCAAAGAGAAGTGTGTTGCTGCTGAGGAAATTTACCAGAAAAAGGCAATGTCAATCCTATTAAAAACACAAGGTGTACGTTCCCTGCAGCACACTTAGGGGAGGTAAACACATTACAAAGCCCCATACAAGGTCCGGCTCACTTTTCCGCCGGATGTGAACGTACACCGTGGATGATGTACAAATTATGAGCTCCCATCCGCCCCCCCCCCCCCCCTTCCAGAAAAAAAAACGAGGAAAAAACT